>NC_073691.1:125344678-125369678 GCF_029784155.1 Uranotaenia lowii
TCTCGCGCTTATCATACATCTATAAATGTGTGGACTGATAACCCTGGCGCAGCAAAGGTTCACGACAGTAGGAAAATATTTATGCTGTCCTATCCGTTATGGATCTGCAGAAGGCTCACGTGTTCCTATGAAGACGATCTTTAAAAACCTACATGAATGATTTGAAATCTCAAGTGGACTTAAATAAATCCAAGCTGTAAGGGAAATTACGGAGAAAAAATTTACAGATATTCACGGCTCTCCAATGTCTTTAGTTTGAATTGCACAATTTGTTCATTCAACGTGAGTATCTAGGATGAATCACTGTACGTGGCATTCGATAGACCAGTGCTAGATTTATTTGTCGATCAATTATGTAATTATTTAATAATATATAGTCAATATAAAAGATGAATCAGCCATCCTGTGAGGTTTATTCAAGTTTCTATTATTTTGTTATAGTTTTAAAAATCATTTTAATAATATTTTAAACAATAATTTTTTTTTTAAGAATGTTACCCGCTTTTTGTTTATGTCGGTACGCAAATTATTTTCAAATGTTATCTCGACTAGCGGATGTTTGAGAGTCCCTGTAGGAAATTTCTGCAGTAGAAAACACGTACGGTGCAGCCAGGGATGCCAGGTGGTTTTTTCAAAAATGACACAACATGAAGAAAAAAAACAGGATTTCAAGCAGAATCTCGGCTGGCCTGCAGTTTATATGCAAAAACACCATTGCAATATTATTTGAACCGAAGGTTATCATGGGACTATCATTAAATGGGTTAAACTTTTTTTCAGATTTTTTTCGATGTTCTGATCATTTATATTTAAATGCATTTATAATTTAGGCATTTTTATACAGGACAATTCAGAGCATTTAGAGACCATTTTTTTCTAAAAATCAGGACAAATGAGAACAATGTGAAATAATCAGGACGGTCTCTCGAAAATCAGGATAAATGCTGAAAAATCGGGATGCCTGGCACCTCTGGAGCATCGACAAGTAGAATATGATTCATTTCGCTTATCTAATATCCGATAAATACACTTATTTTATTAAGAGTGCTCTTATAGGATTTATAGAATTCTGCAAAAAAAAAATGAATTCGACTGAAATAATAATGTGCCATTCCCAAGTAACACCGGTGGTTTAATTAGACTCCTCAACTGCCGTGTTACGCCGAAGTGACGCATAAACCATTTTTGTTTTAAGCGAATAAAAGCGATTTTTTTCCTCTTTATTCGTTGATCTAAAACTTTTCATAAAATGTGATCTGTACAATTTATGCAAAGATAGATGACATATGCAGCCTTTTGAAACACAATTCTTCATTTTGCGTAAAATTCGTACAATTGCTCAAACTGGATATGCGTCAATTCGGCGTATAAACGTTTGTCTTGATTTGACGATTCTCCGTCGGAGTGACGTTTATCCATTAGTCTTATCGTGCAACTGGAACAAATTTCGTTTTCCAGTTAAAATGGCCAGTGCGTTGAATCTTCTTAAATTGTATTCGAGTGAGAAAGAACTATAGGGTGTTAAAAATAGGGTGTCCAGCGACCAAAACTGGCCGAAATCAAATATGTGAAATTCGTTAGAGGATCCTTTCCGTTTCATTATAAATTTTGTTTTAAAGGAAATTGGAAGCGATTTTCATTATTCACAGTGAAACAACTAAAGGAAGTATTGCTTCCGGACTTTTACTTCAATTTGCGGTTCACGATAGAAATGAAAACAGAGGAATAGAGGTTGAAAAAAAAACGATTTTAAAGAAACTTTGTCCGCTAATGCCATATAATAAGAAAGATTTTTGGGAAAAGTTCGACGAAAAAATGTTTTTGGGGGAGTTTTAATTTATAATTGTTCTTTTTAAAATGATTTTCATACTAAATAAATATTTGATTTTTTTTAAACTTCTTCTCATTTTAAAACTGGAATTCCTCTTGTTAATAATATTCGAGTGCACAGGTTTAAAAATAAATATTACTATTGATTTCACCACACAAACAAATTTATTTGTAATTAAAAACAACGTAGAATTTGAGAAAAATAAGTTTTATTCTACAAATGTTAAATAATTTCTTCTTTTTTTTTAAATTAAGGTAGATGTTGATATTTGTATTAACATTATATTTACCAAACAGGCTCGACAACTTTTCTTTGTTTGAGACCCCTTTTTTCTGAGGCAGGTGGGGGCTGAAGGGCTTCTCTATTTTATTTTGAAAAGATCGTCATGTTGAAAATTGATCTTTTTCTAAAGCTGAGGAATGTCACTTAAAAATTATACGGGTTATTGAAGTTGTTCTGTATCGCTTTCAAAAACGCATGGATATGCGTCACTTCGGCGTATAAATCGCACTTTTTACGATTTGTTTTTCTCGATTTTCTCAAATATTTTCTAGATTTTTTGAAAGTATTTGAAAGCTCATAGGAAAACGCACAAAATAGTGTCAAAAAGTCAAAATCGACAATAATGGATATGCGTTACTTCGTCATATCACGGCAGTCAATATAAAACTTAAACTTTATCTAGAAGCCTGCTATAAAACTTTATTACTTGGGATTGGAAATCAAGAGAGACCAAATATTTCTTTCTACAACAAGTTTTTGAAATTTGATTTTTGTCTGCCTCCGTTACTACTCATTTCTTTATTGACACATTTTACGATGCCACCAAAAATTTACAAACTTAATAACAACGAAGAAGCTATGAATTCCAAATTCGGCGTATAAACGTTTGTCTTGATTTGACGATTCTCCGTCGGAGTGACGTTTATCCATTAGTCTTATCGTGCAACTGGAACAAATTTCGTTTTCCAGTTAAAATGGCCAGTGCGTTGAATCTTCTTAAATTGTATTCGAGTGAGAAAGAACTATAGGGTGTTAAAAATAGGGTGTCCAGCGACCAAAACTGGCCGAAATCAAATATGTGAAATTCGTTAGAGGATCCTTTCCGTTTCATTATAAATTTTGTTTTAAAGGAAATTGGAAGCGATTTTCATTATTCACAGTGAAACAACTAAAGGAAGTATTGCTTCCGGACTTTTACTTCAATTTGCGGTTCACGATAGAAATGAAAACAGAGGAATAGAGGTTGAAAAAAAAACGATTTTAAAGAAACTTTGTCCGCTAATGCCATATAATAAGAAAGATTTTTGGGAAAAGTTCGACGAAAAAATGTTTTTGGGGGAGTTTTAATTTATAATTGTTCTTTTTAAAATGATTTTCATACTAAATAAATATTTGATTTTTTTTAAACTTCTTCTCATTTTAAAACTGGAATTCCTCTTGTTAATAATATTCGAGTGCACAGGTTTAAAAATAAATATTACTATTGATTTCACCACACAAACAAATTTATTTGTAATTAAAAACAACGTAGAATTTGAGAAAAATAAGTTTTATTCTACAAATGTTAAATAATTTCTTCTTTTTTTTTAAATTAAGGTAGATGTTGATATTTGTATTAACATTATATTTACCAAACAGGCTCGACAACTTTTCTTTGTTTGAGACCCCTTTTTTCTGAGGCAGGTGGGGGCTGAAGGGCTTCTCTATTTTATTTTGAAAAGATCGTCATGTTGAAAATTGATCTTTTTCTAAAGCTGAGGAATGTCACTTAAAAATTATACGGGTTATTGAAGTTGTTCTGTATCGCTTTCAAAAACGCATGGATATGCGTCACTTCGGCGTATAAATCGCACTTTTTACGATTTGTTTTTCTCGATTTTCTCAAATATTTTCTAGATTTTTTGAAAGTATTTGAAAGCTCATAGGAAAACGCACAAAATAGTGTCAAAAAGTCAAAATCGACAATAATGGATATGCGTTACTTCGTCATATCACGGCAGTCAATATAAAACTTAAACTTTATCTAGAAGCCTGCTATAAAACTTTATTACTTGGGATTGGAAATCAAGAGAGACCAAATATTTCTTTCTACAACAAGTTTTTGAAATTTGATTTTTGTCTGCCTCCGTTACTACTCATTTCTTTATTGACACATTTTACGATGCCACCAAAAATTTACAAACTTAATAACAACGAAGAAGCTATGAATTCCAAAATGGCAATTGTGATAAAAATTGGTACAGTAGTTTTGCGGATGAAGCCAAAACTGTAAACCGGTTATTTGCTAATTGTGTTTTGATCCATAAGTTTTCTAAAATCACTTGTGAATGCTAACGGGTGGCAACTAAAATTTTGGAGTTTTTTAGAGGCCATAATACTCAAACATAAACGAGCTCAGAGAAAAATGAGAGTGTGTATGTGTTAGCTTTCCTTCTTCTCTTTTCGCCAGTATTTTTTGTTTTGTTTATGTTCGCTCTGTTTTGCTCAAAATGCCGTCGAAACCATGATGCATCTAGGATGGTGATCTCATATTGCCAAAAAGTAGACGAGGGTTGGATGCGGAGGAGGGAGTTCCGGACAGTTTAGCAAAGCTGGAAGAGATTCGATCGATAGACGACAGTGCCAGCTTGGCCGGTAGCGGTGAGCAACTTTTATTATCCATTACTTATAACCAATTTATGCTTTTTCAACACTATTTTCTTCCAGAAGCTGTTTGGTTACCGGAAGCAGCAGAAAGTCATCGGGGAGGATGGAAACCTGGCGAGGCATTGCATTCCATCAGCCGAGAAGCGCCCCGTTCATGAATCTGGCAGATGGAAGTTAAATCAAGCACAACTACTGGATAAACAGTGGAGCAAAAGCGGCACCAAATAAAAAACACTGGGCTGGAAGGAAATGCAGCCAGCAGGCATAGCTATGCCCGGGAACAAATGTGGAAAAGTGTTTAATTTGGCGTTTCCCAATATTAATAAAAAAAAAGTGCTCCATCTGCAGTACAAAATAGAACCAACGGAAATTACAACATCCGGAAGGTGCATTCGGAAAATCCTGTTGGGCCAGCAGGCCTCCCTGCGGGAACATTCGTCCTTCATCGAGATAAAACATCTGTTGCCATCGCTGCTCCAATTGAGCAATCCGAATCTGATGCCTATCATTTCGGAGAACCAGATGGAGTTTTGATCCTGTTGAACAAGCAAGGGAATCGATTAGCTGCAACTGCATCTCTAACACCTGGCATCCCTGGACCCCTTTTTTCTTAAACGCTACAGCCAGCTGTCAAAACTTTTTTCAATATGGCTGAACGTGCGATTTGGCATATGAGACCACCATCCTAGATGCATCATGGTCGAAACAAGAAGCGTTTCGCGAGCATGTTGCACAGTTCTACCCGAATTGCATAAAAATCTTGGCAAAAAGTATGCAGTACAACATTTTAAAAGTGAAAATGTGGCGGCTTCCACTGTTCACCATATCCTAAAATCCCCAACAACTTCTTGTAAGCAAGGTAATGGCAGACCAGCGAAAATTATGGACGCAAAAGCACTTCGTTTTCTTTCTCGAGGCTTCAACAACAAGGATTCACTGAGCCAACGAGATGCCGCCAAAAAGCTCCAGAATACACTGAGAAACTGATTTCACCTTTTAAATCTCAATGCTGCTGGATGATAGCAAATTTTCAAAAGAAAACAATCCTGCCTGAATACCCATTCGATCCCATTTGTACCCAAGGACCACAACCCGACAAATCTGTCTCAGTATCGCCCATTGGAAAATTTTTTCTTAACTTTGAGCTCATTGGTGTTCAAAAAAAAAAATGGAGAGCCAGAACTGCAAACATTTGATTGGTAGATCAAGAGATGTTTACACAAAGTTTACATGAAGGCCGTACAACACTCCTGTTCCAACATCAAACGGATGCTTCGGCGAACAGTCGATTATGGACCGTTTTCCACTGTTCACTGATTTGTTTTCACCAATGGACAATGTACCTTTAACTCCAATAAATCAAATCTTTTTCAAGTACACTTGACTTTTACTCACAGCTTGAAAGAGAAATTCCAAAATTTTAGTTGTCATCCGTTATTTATGCTGTAAAATTTTTATTCATTCATTAAAAATGCAAAAAGTTTGTACTTTGCCTGTAAGTTTTGAATATTAATAGAACAATCATCAACAACCTAATCTGCTTCGGTTAGTTTTCAGAACTGCGTTGTAACGTTTAATCACAAAACTCAAAGCTGCAGCACGATTACAAGTTGTTTTCCAACGTTGGAAGAATTGAGTAGTTTCAAAAGTTTTCGCAAATTTAATTTGCATCATTGCCGTTTGAGGAATTCAAATTTTTTAAACTTTAAAAACACAGGAAAATAAAAAAAAATGTGGGTTGTTTTCTATAGCGTGCTACAAAAGGATTTTTACTTTCAAAATTTTCCTTTAATGCAATAAAAACAAGCCATTTCATCGAAGTTCTAATAAAACATGTCGCCGATGCAAACAATTTTATTACAAACCGTAGTGTATATTATGATAAAATTCTACCATTTCCCTCTGAGGACTAGTTTTTTTTTGTAAATGTTGCTTCGCTAATGCAAAGACACTCTCAAGAGCAACGGCATATCGTCGTAAAAAGACTGGTGCCATATAAAATGCAAATGAGCAACATTAGTACTGGTCAGTTGGGTATATGTCACGACCTCAATAATGGCGCGGGTGGGTTCACGAGATGGGCAATAAAAATAAGTCCGCCCTTCAAAGTGTTTTTTGGACCCGCGTGCGCTATTATCGGAAGCTGATAACCATCATATTGCCGGGAATCGCAAATAAACGAAATCAACACATTAAGCGAGCTCAGAAGCAGTCGGAGAGGGATGACCTGAGTGAGTTAGAATGAAGACAGGATCGTCACGTCTCATAAAAGTGAAACAGTGTGATAAAATGGGTTGAACTTGATGGATTTTTCGTGGAAAAAGTGTGCAATTAAGGGCTAATGTTATGCCCTCAACAGTGTACCTTTAAATAGGTCAACGGTTGTCATTTTTTTTGTTGAAAATCCGAACTTCCGATTCCGATCAACAATCATGAGAGTTCGGCGTAAAATGGTTCTGCTTTCGGGAAGAATCTTTCTGTCGTCACCGGTAAAGGTTAATCATACAGAATAAGTGATACAGCAAATATGTCAACTGGAGCGTACAAATTCCACTACCTACATTTTCCCCGACTAGGTGTCACATTTGGTCAAGATCGATTCTACTTCATCCATGCTGGAATTGAGTAAAGTCGAGCCGAAATGATGTTTCCTAATATTTTCTTACCTGCTACCTTTAAGGTTTTGTTTGTTTTCGTAAGCAATAGAAGGAGATAATATTTTTCTTGAAAATATCAAGAATACATATTCCACCTTCGATGAACAACCTCTACACACTGGTGGGTCCAAAACAAACACATTACATACATTTTATTTCATTAGCTTTCCTAACCTTAATCTGGAAAGCTCGATATCACATCCTAATCGAGGAAATTCTTCTAAGAGAATCACATGATCTTGGAACCTGGAAAAATCCTAAGTTGACCAAAAATAAAAAAGGATTTAATTCTAAATTTCAGAGTTCCCCAATTTTTTTCTTTTGTGTAACAACTTATAAAAAACTGGAATTGATTAAAACAATTTTTTTTTTCATAACTTAGGCCGGAACAATTTTCAAATCCTTCTTTTGTCACTCGGAGTTGGAACACCGCAAGGGGGGGGGGGGGGGGTGAGAATAAAAAATAATGCAAAAAACAAATAAATTGGAATAAATTGCACGAAATCTTGTATGCAACCAAATAGCATACGATACCATTGCACAAAATCTATAGATCAAGCTATTTTTTATCGAAAAATTCAATGAAATCAAGAATAGAAGATGAAATTCCTCCCATCTTCCAAAATTTGTTTTTCTGGTCTTGTAATCTTTCGGATATTTGAATGTTTTTTTCGAAATTTACATAAAATACTTCAAACTTTATTTATTTCCCCCTTCGAGTTTTCGAAATTTCGAAGGGGGGGGTGACAAAAGAAGAAATTGAAATTTGTTCCAGCCTTATAGGGCAAAAGAAAAGAAATTACCCATTTCTAAAACATCGGGACAAAAACCAAAATGATATGAGTACGCATTCACAAAATGAGGTTTTTTATACAAAACCTTTTCCACAGAAAAGAGACGTACTAGCTCGAACAAAAAATCTTCAAAAAAGTGCGTGAAACTTCAAATGCTGACATCCAAAAAATACGTTAAAAATCTTTTGCGCCTCTCAAAAGTTACAAATCAAATTTTCAAGTGCCCAGTTTTCAAAAAGGCGTAATCGTATTAGAACTCATCAATAATCAAACAAATGCCACTCTAAAGTAAACGAGTGCAATAAGAGTTATTTTTCACTGGACTGAATTACACTTCTTTTATTTTATAAGGCTTTTACTTATTGACTCTGTTCGGTGAGTGAAACATTTTTTTTAATTTACGTAGTGACTTTCTTCACCCATACTTAGATGTCCTCCAGAGTAACGTAAATTTGCACTTTTCGAAAAGTTATCGTCAGAGGACGAATCGGCTATATCCAGTCAATTAGGAATTTTATTGACGATCATAAATGAATAAATAAGAAATTTAGCACTTTTAACTTAAAGAAAATAGCGATTACCTTTCACGATATTTTTCCATTATGCGACCGAACGAAAGTGCTACGAAACGTTAGCAGAAATTTTCTTGAAACATTCCAAACAGTTCATACGACCTGTTCAAAACTGACAGAAACTTTGTTTTTTTTCTCAGCTTGGTTTTGACAGTTCTCTTTGGTGTGTTTGGAGACATCTGGTGGCCCAGCCAAAAAAAAATGGGTCAAAACGACCGCTGAAAATTTTACACAAGTTTCGTAGGCTAGCTTGTACGTCTGTATTCGCCGTGCCATTTCACCTACACTAGTTATCAAGCCAAGTTAACAAGTGGCGAGTTTTGCAACGAGTTGCATACACAATTTTATGCAAATTCGAAACATTCATTTCGAATCCACTATTGAACCTACAAGAAGCGTTTCTCAACAAATTATCGCATGTGGACGATCATGTTACTTTCCTGAAAATTTCCTATCGTGGACTGTACTTTTGCAAGCAAGAAATCCGTATCGAAAAGAAAAGTGTTGAAAAGTTCACTTTTCGGCATGCGATGCATATTTCTTCAGATGGTTCAAATTATAAATAAAGACGTTTTAACACATTAAGGACCGTAAAACTAGCTTTGCTCAACATGAAATTTTTCCACATAATCATCAATAACTAAGTTTAAAAATATCTTAAAACTTTATTCTACGTTTGAAAACCTGCATGTCGAGTTTCAAACTGGGAAAAATTTGGTTTATTTTTTGGAAAATTTCAATTGTATGTGAAAATGTTATTTCAAAATCTTGTAATATCTTAGCCCCTTAATTTATGCAGCATCATTGTCCATCGTTCGTTTTAAATTGTTGTTCGGTCTTAACACACGAACAGCCTTAGTTTATCATTTACTAGCATTTGTAAATATAATGAAAATTCATTAAAACCGTCAAAATAGAGACTGATCAATGTTACCTCAAAGCATCAAATTCTCAACAGAGACGAAATCGATTTTTATATCAAATTTTAAGTAGTCTTATAATTTCTGCAATCATGTTTTACGTTCATAGAAGTCCAGTACTGGTTTTTAAAATATGAAACATGCCACATTCCCCTTAACAGAAAAAATAATACCGAGATACTGAAAAAAGTGATCAATCTTACCTTATTTTACGGGACTACGATGAAATTTAAACTCGTAAACTCCGAAATTCAAACCACTTAACCCATTCGAGACGGAGGCCTTTTCACGACATCCGAACTCATAGTACTTTACTCTTAGATAATTTTTATGTCGTTTTATTTTCATCAAAACCACTTCCCAATACATTTTGCCTAACATTTGCGGATTCCATTGGTATAAGAATATTATTTTTCCGAGCAATAGTAAACTCACAATGGAAGATTGTTCTGACAAAGGCACAAAAATTCCATTGCACACACGGTGTGCAATCGGTCTCGAATGGGTTAAGAAAATTCAATAAGTTTGGTCTTTTTGAGTTATCAAAAGATTTTTTTAGAATAAAGGTTTGTGGTAAAATTTAGAACTTTAGTGTCATTCTTCTCAGTAAAGTGCACTAGCGAAGAGTAAATTTCGAGTTATTTATCTCGCATTAAACTTTAAGCTAAAATAGACATAAAATCAGCTGTTCAAATGTTGCATAAATGAAAGCGTTGTACAGATAACTTATGGTTCTCTTAAAACAAACCTAACCCGAGCTTTCAAATGAAAACAATATTTTCGACGTAAAAAAAAAAATAAAATTTTACTTTCATACAATCCCCTAGCCCGTCCCAATAACGTTTTCTCTTTTCCTTTAAACTTTACTATTTTCTAGGGTATAAAACTACTTCAGTCCAGTGCATAGGGCCATCCGGTAGCCTGAGGAACGATTTCAGCCCCAAGGTTTTGATTCTACAGGGTGTGCCCTAGAATTTTTTTGGGTCAACTCAAACCCAAGGAAGAGGTTGAAAAATTTCAATGCCGATCGGAGCTAATTGTGTGCCGAAAAATGCGCCGAAATGTGCATTGCGCCAAATATGCGCAAATTCATTACAGAAACAAGTAAATAAAAAAAACAATCGGTGAGATTTGAACTCTCAACAATTTTCTAGTCGCATCTTGCCCATCACTTTTAGCATGAAAACACGGACACGAATTGGAACTTGGAATGTTTTAACCCTTGCCCAACAAGGCAAACTGGAACAACTTGCTAGAGAGGCTAGCCGCCTCAAGCTTGAAATTCTGGAACTGAGCGAAGTCCGTTGGCCTAATACTGGAGAACACAAGACACAATCCGGGCAAGTCCTGCTTTACTCTGGCATACGAGGAGAACATGCTACTCGGGAACGAGGAGTTGGTTTCCTGTTAAGCCCGCAGGCCTACGCGGCCCTCATTAGATGGGAACCTATAAACGAAAGAATAATCGTAGCCAGATTTAGAACACGGGTTAGAAACCTTACAATGGTCCAGTGTTATGCGCCAACTGACGTTGCCGACTTGCAGGAGAAAGAGCAGTTTTACAGTCAACTGAACAGCGTGGTTGAGAGAATTCCGAAGGGTGACATTCAAATCCATTTGGGCGACTTCAACGCAAAAATTGGCTCCGACAATCAGGACCTTGAGCGCATCATGGGGCGCCATGGCCTAGGACAGATGAGCGAAAACGGAGAGCTGTTTGTAGAATTTTGTGGCAACAACAACATGGTGATCGGTGGATCGCTCTTCCCCCATCGACCAGCACATAAGGTCACTTGGGTATCCCGAGATGGCCGAACAGAAAATCAAATTGACCACATCTGCATCAGCCGAAAATGGAGAAGGAGCCTTCTTGATGTCCGCAACAAGCGAAGCGCAGACATTGCATCTGACCATCACCTCGTCCTTGGCGAGATACGACTGAGAGTTGCACGTGTCCAACGGCGCGAGGAGAAAGTCGGGTGTCGATACGACGTCCGCCGGTTGGAGAATCCAGAGGTGAAAAGGGCATACGTTGAACAGCTAGAATCCCGAGCCTCGGAGCTGCCGACAGACGGAACAGTCGAAGAACAGTGGTGTGGAATCAAGAATGCCTTTATCACGACGAGCCATGGTACTCTCGGTAAAGTTTGTGGAAGAAGGAGTGAATGGATGTCGGATGAAACTTGGAGGATGGTCGATGATCGGAGAAAGGCGAAAGTCGGAATTGAGCAGGCATGTACCGGGTCAGCCAAAGCAGCCGCCCGCTTACGATATGCGGAGCTGGAAAAGGCAGTTAAACGAGCTTGTAGACGAGACAAGAGAGCCTGGACAAACTCCCTAGCCGAAGAGGGAGAAAGAGCCGCCGCCAATGGAGATATCCGATTACTTTATGACATTTCTCGCCGCCTCAGTGGTGCAAGGACTAATGCAAGAATGCCGCTAAAAGATCGAGCAGGTCAGTTATTGACCGATCGAACAGATCAGCTCAAACGATGGACTGAGCACTTCGAACAACTCTTCCGAGTCACGAATAGCGATGGCCAAGCTCGCTCGCAGCTCGAAGCGCCAACAGTAAGTCGCATAAATGGCGTCAACTCGGAAGCGCCTTCGCTGGCTGAAATAGAAGCGGCAATCAAAAACATGAAATCCAACAAAGCACCTGGGATCGATTGCATCCCTGCTGAAATGCTGAAAGCCGACCCTGCCCTATCAGCACAAATGTTGCACCGTCTTTTCGCTGACATCTGGGATACTGCAACATTCCCGGCCGACTGGATGCAGGGTATCCTCGTAAAGTTCCCGAAGAAAGGAGACCTGACAGAGTGCGGTAACTGGCGAGACATAACGTTGATCTGTACAACCCTCAAAGTACTCTGCAAAGTGATTCTGAACAGGATCCAGGAGAAAATAGACGCTACACTCCGACGGCAACAAGCTGGATTCCGATCTCGACGATCATGTGTGGACCACATCACAACGCTACGAATCATACTGGAACAAATCAACGAATTCCAGGACTCTCTTCTGCTGGTGTTCGTTGATTTCGAAAAAGCATTCGACCGACTTAACCATGAAAACATCTGGGCGGCTCTAAGGCGACGAGGGGTCCCAGAGAAACTAGTCCATCTCATCGAAGCACTATACGAGGCACTTTCGTGCAAGGTCTTGCACGACGGTGTCTTGTCCGAACCAATCCCGGTAACTGCTGGAGTGAGACAAGGATGTATTCTATCACCGCTACTTTCTCTAATCGTAATGGATGAGATTCTGATTAGATCGATTGACTGTGCACCGAACCGAGGATTGCCGTGGAATCCTTCAACAATGGAGCAACTGAACGACCTTGACCTGGCTGACGATATTGTTTTGCTCGCCCAAACACAACCAGATATGCAGAGCAAACTCGACGACCTCACCGAAAGTTCCAAGGCAGCAGGTCTCAAAGTCAATGTCGGAAAGACCAAGTCGATGGAGATCAACACAGGAAATCCCTCCAGTTTCATGGTAGCTGGGCAACAAGTTGAGAAAGTGGAGTGCTTCCAGTACCTTGGTAGCCAGATAACGCCTGATGGTGGTACCAGAAAAGACATCGAAACACGGATCAGAAAGGCCCGATTTGCGTTTGCGAGTCTCCGAAACATCTGGCGGTCACGCCAGATCTCTCTACGAACAAAAATCCGAATCTTCAACTCAAACGTCAAATCCGTGTTGCTGTACGGGTGCGAAACTTGGTGCACATATGCGGTAACGACGCGAAAACTGCAAGTATTTGTAAACCGCTGCCTGCGGAATATCATCCGCGCTTGGTGGCCTGGCAACTGGATCTCGAATGAGGAACTACATCGCCGGTGTCATCAAAAGGCGCTAGAAATCGAGATTCGGGAACGTAAGTGGAGATGGATTGGGCACACGCTGCGAAGAGATGAAAACGAGATTTGCAGAGAGGCGCTAGATTGGAATCCAGAAGGTCATCGAAGAAGAGGCAGACCCAGAAATTCGTGGCGGCGAAGCCTAGCCACTGAAATCCGAACTGTCGACGAGAATCTTGACTGGGACCAGGTGAAGACGCTGGCTCCGGATCGTCAACAGTGGAGGTCTTTTACCACGGCCCTATGCACCGGAGGATCGGCGCGGGATCATTAAGTAAGTAAGTATCTTGCCCATCCGACAGCTAAACCAACATACCACATGAGCCAGATGGAGAACGAGGTTTAATTGTCATAATATTTCTTCCACGTCTCGGTCAAAAACCGAAGATAATGCTAAAAATAAGGCAATCGTAGAAAACAGTGTGCTTAGAACCAAGGTGTGTATATATAGGAGGTGTAACAATATGAGAAACTCCCGAATCAGCCATTTCGATTTGGCTACTATGGAGTTCGGGGAGTTTGTTTATTAAAAAAGCTCTGAGCTTGAACACATTTTCCGATGTTTACAAACAAACTCACTGAACCTCACCGCGCTCTCCTCGCCTACTTACTGACGAAGTCAGAAAACCTTGTGATCTAATAACCTTGCTTAGAACAGCTTTATTGTAACCTAAAAGTAATCAAAAATTATGTATTTTATTTACTGTACAGTTTACAGAATACTCATAACTAGTTAAAAATATCCTAATATTAATATTTCGTTCACGCCTCAAACTATCAAAACTAATAAAAAAAAACAGGAAAATAAAAGTTTCTCGAATTACGTAAAGCTGTCGTTGAACAGTAACAAAAACTGGTTCAGAAAATAAAAAAAAAATCGATATAATGTTTTGACATTACGCAACTTTTCTTGAAAATAATTTGAATTAAACCAGGGTGCGAGTATTTTTAATTTTCCTGAAATGGAAGCTAAGACGTTTATTCAAATATTCTTTCACGTATACTTCTTGGTTGACAGTCCCGGAAGCTATGAAAATGCCAGTCAAACCATATTTTTCTTCGCGAACTTTGACAGTTCCATGTGCTTGAAAATAAATATCTGCTACCTATCCCCTTCCTTTTGCCGTATAAAACTCCTGTCCCGGAAGCTGCTTGTAGTCAGCTTTGACGTTGGTTTCGTCGTCCATTACCACGCAGTCAAACTTCGTCAGCATCGTCGTGTACAGCCTCCGGGATCGCGCTTTGGCCGTACTATTTTGTTTATCATCGCGATTTGGAGTCACTACCTTCTTGTAAGTCGATAGTCCGGCTCGTTTTTTGGCTCGATGCACGGTTGTAGACGATAAACCCAGCTTATTTGCGGCATCTCGGAGAGAGAGGTTAGGGTTTCGCTTGAAACTACCGGCAACTCTCTTTGGCGTCTCAGCGGCTTCCGGTTTTCGATTTCCCTCCGATCCAGACTTCCTGGCTGTCGACAAACGTTTCCCAAACACTTTAATTACATTTGTAACGGTTGATTTGGCAACTTTTAGCGATTTTGCCAGCTTTGCGTGCGAGTAGCTCGGATTTTCGCGATGCGCGAGCAAAATTTTGTTACGCTGCTCTTTTTTCTTGGACGGCATTTTGACAACTGGAGAGTGAATTCCAAAATCAAAACAGGAGCAACATTCTGCACACACACACCTTCAAAAAAAGGAGTGTTCAGGTTTTCTAAATGCAGAATTGAAAGAAAAACGTCAAGTTGATGTTGACCAAATTTTGACCGTATCACCCTTTAAGGTACTAAAATGAAGTTGCGACAGTCAAACAAATCTCGAAGGAAGAACTATAAAAAGTTACAACATTTTTATTCAGCCAATGAACAATCCCTTTGATTGCATAAAGCATAACTAGAGACAGGAATATTTGTATTCTTCACGCATCCCAGTAAATAATTAGAATGCCACTTGAAACGTACGGATGTCAGTTATAAGTAGATACTTTTGATATGATAATCTTATAACCATTTCCCTAATACGATTTCCTCCCCCAGAAGAGAAGTTCTCGTGTGTAGGTAGTAAGAAATCTCAGACAGAATACAACCCTAGAAAGATTTTTCAGCAATGACTCACACAATGTCTCTGTCTCCCAATTAGAGATGCTGATGACGAAGATGACGGCGATGATGATGATGATGTTGCCTCATCTTAAGGATGCTGTCGAGTGCAAGGAACAAGCCACATTGGCTTTGTGCCTTACTTTCATGTGCCTAGGTCTTTCTTTGGGATACAAAGTCTTCAAAAATCTCCACCGATAAAACTACATAGCCTTAAGATATCATTTCACACGCAGCATCACAGTATCATCGTCATCATCATCATCATCCATTTGTCCCGAGATGTGTTACGCATTCATCACGTAAAGGACATCCTTTTGCCGTTTTCCGGGCGGCTAAGCCCGACCCAGGAACCCCGAAAAATTCTGCTATTTTCTTCTTTTTTCTCCTTGGGGGTCTAAAGGAGACACAAAAAAAAACCTGCCCATTTTCTTTTGCCTATAAGTAGGACGACGTGGGCGAAATTGTAGCCACTTCAGCTCACTTTCAAATGAAGGTGCAAAAGTGTCACCGACTGGCTGGAAAAAAAATGGAAACCCGGAGCTGACAGACTGACAATGATGGTCGTTTCTTTGCCGGAAGTCTGCCCTAAAGGTCCTCTCACACACACACTACCAAAAAAATCTGTAAAATTACATCATATATGATGTAAATAAAAAGAAGCATCATATATGACAGAATTTTCAGTGCGAGTTCAATATCACATGTCATTGAACTCGCAATGATGTAAAATTAAAATAAACTTGTAAATTAAACACGCATGGAAAACTCCGTCATTTATGATGCTTCTTTTTGGTTACATAATATGTGATGTAATTTTCCACTTTAATTTTGTAGGGCGTTTGCGTTCCCAATAAGAATTTTTGGTTTTTTGTTTTCCTTTTTTATTAAAAATATTTTGCAATTTTTTAATAACATTCAACATTATTGCAAAATTGAATCACTTGTCCTATCTATATCACTAATTTATCGTTTAAAATAGCGTTTACTTTTTTCCTCCACTTTTCTAGTAATAGATTCCACACTTCCAATAGTCCTTTAAAAGACTCGTGTTATGGTCAACCACATAGCGATCCAAGATGGCTTTACGATCCGTTGGAACCTCCGCAGATTTTCGGTCCGATAGCCTTCTCACGCTTGATTCGTTATGTTCGAGAATCTTTTGCTTCCGCTTTTTGGGGGTTGAAATCAACTTGAATGAGCAGCCGAATCCTGTAAATGAAATTTAAAAAATCATTTAGTTTCAAGATAAGATTTAAAGCATTTCCATTCTTTCAAACGCAATTATAAATTCAATATATTCTAAGAATTTCTGAAGAAATTTCATCCTTACCAGGAAACTTCTCGCTCTCTCCTCGCTTTTCAGCCCAATCAGCTGTTTCTGTAGAGTGGTAACGTCAAACAGTGGCCGCAACTGTTTCTTCGAGAATAATCATTTCTACTTCCGTCCGCTGTCGTTGGGTTTGGGTACTTCCGGTAGAACGAATGGTGGTCCCTGAAATAAATAAAAAATTATGCAGTAATTATCATTACGGTCACTGAAATTTTTTTTGCGCGCACAAACATGGAACAATTAATCTACTTACCCCGTGTTTTCTTTTGCAGAAGACCGATAACGCGGGATATCGAATCCTACTTACGATAACCTGGGACCATTTCCGTTCGTTGCAGACCAGTACTTCTGTGGCCATTGTCGAAGGTACAATTAAAGGCCCCAGCAGCGCATGGGGTTTCGTTGTGAAATCCAAACGTGAACGAAAACTTTCCGGCCCGGCAACAAATTGAAAACAGGTCACACATAAACAAAACAATAACAATGGCATTCATTATGCGGATGAACCGATAAATCACGGGTGGATCAGCAACTGGAACAAAATATCCAACGCTTCGAATAAAAACGAATATAACACATAAACTTTTTTAATGTCGAAAATTGTTGAATCATTGAACCAAGAAACTTTCTTTTTTTTATTAAATTATGTTTGCTTTGATTTACTTGCACTTTTTGCGTTACATGCCATGTAATATTCAAGCATTTCTATTTCCGTGTTGTTTCGGATTCAATGTTTTCAGGTTTACAGGTCATCATCAATTTCAGTGCTCTTTTCGATTTCGCATTTTTAAGTTTACACTTGAATTCGCGTTCTGTGTCATGTAATATCCATATTTTCCAATTTCAGTGATAAAAATTTGTAAAATTACATCACATATGATGTAAATAAAAAGAAGCATCATAAATGACGGAATTTTACATTATGAAATCGTGTTCTGTGTCATGTAATTTTCATGTAATCAAAATTCAGTGCTGCTAAAGATTCAAATTTTTTCGATTATGTAAATTTACAATAGATAATCGTATTCCATGTCATGTAAAATTTATGGATTTCAATTTCAGTGCTGTTAAGGATTCAGATTTTTTTGCAGTGCAGACAAATGTGGAGAAATGCGTAGATTCCAAATGCAATGGCCCTTATTCTGCGCCGCGCGTGACGTGATGATTGTCACCTCACCTCGGAGTCACCGTGAGATTTGTCACCTTATTCCCGGAGTCGATATGGGTAAAGTGACAGAGGTTCATTCTAGGTGAGTGGCCAAATGAACACACCTGTCAAAATGGTAGGAATTTAGCTGGTGCTGTTTTGAATTTGCTCTCGCTTCGGATTTTCCGAATTCGTTTTTAGTGTAACGGGTTGGAATTTCGGTTCGAAAATGGCCATCATCGGATTGTACGGTCACAGCAAGCTGCTTGAGGATAACAAACGGACGATTTGTGCGAGGTAAGTAGAAATTTCGCTCATCAAAGCTGGGTTCGGATCTGCATGGGTGTTATTGCCGAAAAAACAAAATCAGATGCCGACGGCTCCGAATAGTGCCGGTTTATATATTTTCCCCAACCGAGGTTACCACCGTGGCATGCCGGAAATTGCCGATCCGAACAGTTAGTTGATTGTGGCGTACTGATTCTTTACTAATTGATTTTATTGTTATTTTTTAGATTTGGAAAAGTGGTCGCAATCTTAGAACTGAACAAGAACTTACGACATGACATCGCCATCTTCGAGGCTGCGCCACAGGAAAGTCGTATTCCGTCGAAATAGCCTTCAGCCGATTTTTTATAAAACCCGATCGAAGCCTGTGATGTATGTATCTTAGAAGGCATCACTTCCATCCACATTCCCAAACTACCGACCGACCAAATCAAACTTTCCGATACGAACAAACCATGACTCAAGAACGGAAATAAGCCGGAAAACATTGAATTTGCGGACCATTTGAGGTGGAACAACAAAAGTAATTTTTGTAACATATGTCGGGAAGGGTTTCGAGGAAAATAATAGTGAAAATAAACGGACTAATTGCTAATATTTTATTTTCAAACTGTTCGTGTTTTCACGTTTTCACATTTTGAAAAAAAAAAATCAATTAATGAAAAAAAATCATACATATTTGCTTCCATCTTTTCAAAACTATTATTCTTTATCATTTAATTAACTATTTAAAGCCTTTCATTCCCATGTACATAAATTTTCTGTTCAGTTCCTTTTCATCACAATCTGAAAAAGTACCGACAATCCTCATCGATTGCCGAATTAGTTCAGCGAATCTAGATTTGTTCGTGAAAATTGTTTTTAAAATGGTCATACTTTAATGTTGTTGAACTTTAAGAGCCAAATTATTCCCTGTTTCATAAATTTTTCATTGAATTTCTTTCTCGTCGCCACCTGAAAAGGTACCGACAATTGTCACCTAAAATCGTCACCCGAATGCGACGATTCTCACCCACGGTGACTACGAGAATAGGGAAAGAACTCACAAAGTTCATCCGAAGTGACGTTCCTCACCTAAACCGACTGCTGGAATAGAGTGACTTGGGTGACTCTACTATCGTCACGTCACTCGAGGCGCAGAATAAGGGCCAATATCTGTGAAAGAAAAAGATCCGATCCAGCAGCAGTTGGTCATGGCAAATGCCGGGCCGCCGGCTTTTGTGTTATTCACGATAGATTTGGAGGAAGTAAGGAAAATAAAAAATGCAAAAATAAATACCCAATTGGAAATACCTTATGATTTTAGTTTTGTTTTAAATTAATCACAGCTTTCAATACAAAGATCTGGATTCAATCTCTCGAGCCTTTTGTTTAGTTTAAATTCGATATCATAAACGCTTATCCAAAAAAATTCTCAACAAAATATCATCCTATCACAACCGGAACGGTTATAACGGTTATAAACCTGGACCTATATAAAATAAAACTGTGAACCTGGACATGCTGAGCTTGCGGGCTCCAGCAACAGATTTCGAGTTAAGAGCTCTTCATACCGAAACTGTTCCAAATCTTGACGAATAAAAAAGCGAAACAAAAAAAAAAATGATGGTCGAGACGTTTTTCAAGTAACGACATACAAATAAAGCCGAAATACTTCCGACTGTGATTGCAATCACAAACCTCACCTGAAGGGAGCGACGCACGCAATTCCTTCTTCCGTCTACTGCTGACAGGCGAGCCCGGCAAAGGTGGATTTATTTGGGCATAATCATGCGACCAAGGAAAATAGGGGAATCATAAAATTTCCGGTCGGTCTTCTCTATTCTTGGGGCTCCACTTGAAAGTGTATCTACCGTACAAATCATGCGAATTCAATACCATGACTACAAAAAAAACAATAGAAAAAAATATAATGAATAGAAATTAAAGGGTGATACGGTAAAAATTTGGTCAATATCAACTTGACGTATTTCTTTCAATTTTGCATTTAAAAAACATGGACACCCCTCATTTTGAAGGTGTGTGTGTGTAGAATGTTGCTCCTATTTTGATTTTGAAATTCACTCTTCAGTTGTCAAAATGCCGTCCAAGGAAAAAGAGCAGCATATCTAAATTTTGCTCGCGCATCGCGAAAATCCGAGCTGGCAAGCTGGCAAAATCGCTAAAAGTTGCCAAATCAACCGTTACAAATGTAATTAAAGTGTTTGGGGAACGTTGGTCGACAGCCAGGAAGTCTGGATCGGGGGGGAATCGAAAACCGGAAGCCGCTGAGACGCCAAAGAGAGTTGCCGGTAGTTTCAAGCGAAACCCTAACCTCTCTCTCCGAGATGCCGCAAATAAGCTGGGTGTATCGTCTACAACCATGCATCGAGCCAAAAAACGAGCCGGACTAACGACTTACAAGAAGGTAGTGACTCCAAATCGCGATGATAAACAAAATACGATGGCCAAAGCGCGATCCCGGAGGCTGTACACGACGCTGCTGACGAAGTTTGACTGCGTGGTAATGGACGACGAAACCTACGTCAAAGCCGACTACTAGCAGCTTCCGGGATAGGAGTTTTATACGGCAAAAGGAAGGGGAAAGGTAGCAGATATTTTCAAGCACATGAAACTGTCAAAGTCTGAATATCTGATTTGGCAAGCCATCTGTACCTGTGGCTTGAAAAGCAGCATTTTCATAGCTTCCGGGACTGTCAACCAAGAAATTTATGTGAAAGAGTGTTTGAATAAACGTCTGCTGCCTTTCCTGAAGAAACACGGTTGTTCCGTACTGTTTTGGCCGGATTTGGAATCTTGCCATTACGGTAAAAAGGCCATGGAGTGGTACGCCGCCAACAACGTTCAGGTGGTTCCCAAGGACAAGAACCCTCCCAACACGCCAGAGCTCCGCCCAATTGAGAAACACTGGGCTATTGTCAAGCGGAACCTAAAAAAACTGCTAAGGACGAGCATCAGTTCAAGGCAATCTGATTTTCTGCAGCGAAGAAGGTGGACAAGGTGGCTGTACAAAATCTGATGGCAGGGGTTAAGCGTATGGCCCGGCAATTCGGATTTGGAAAAGCTGAAACTCAACTGAATATTTTTCCTGAATTTTTGATTTTTTAAATAAACGATTTCACCGATTTACACGCGTTTTCCCTTGACCAAATTTTGACTGAATCACCCTTTATAGAAATCAAACCCACAATAAATGTGTTTGGGTTTAATTGATGGTAGAAAGAATGGTAATCTCTGAATGAAACACAAAGGAATTAAAAATGTTAAGTTTTTAAAACAGTCTGATGATAACTTAACTGTATCCTCTAAGAGTCTAAGAAACATAAAATTCAATTTTTTTCTGTTGTGTAGCAAATCCAAACTTCGGATAGAGAGAAAATGACAGTACTGAACAAAAAACACTACGGCTTTCACGTCGTGTTCAAAAATAGAAATTAAAACTTGAACAGCTCGAAGAGGATTTTAACCTTCCCATGCCGTTCGGGTCAATATGACCCGAAGCGCACATTTCAAATCTCTTTAACATCATTCCAATATACTGAAGAACTTGTAATTTTGACAGACCAAGTATGTTCTATGAAAATAATGATCAAATTAACGTCAAAAAATTAAAATTTGAGTTTTGAAAATCGGTTCATTGGGAAATGAAATACAGCTAAGCAAAGCAAAAATTGGATATCGTTTTTTTAAAGTTAGATTTTTTTCTACCGGAAGATCTGAGATAGCGGTCAAAACTTTCATTGGACCCCAACATATCTATACACTGTCGGATAGATGGATTCTTGACGATTTCAAACATCAATGAAACACTTAAATACAAAAAAGCTGCCAAAAGTGATGAGCATTTTAAAAATAAAATTGATTTTTCGGACTTTTTACTTTCTGAACCAGTTTCTGATATCTTGGTAATACATATCGACTTTATTTTTAAATTTTGAGTAATAAGAATAAATTACCTACACAATGAATATAACATCATCAAAATCGGTTAACATTTACAGCCAGGAGAACGAAATCAAACTACAACTCAAATTTCCCCGAAACGGATATTTTGCGAACGGCATGGGAAGGTTAAGAATATAATCAATATCATAACCTTCATAAATGGTGCCGTTTTGAAAATTAAGCCTGTACTTGAAAAATGCACCTTTTTCTTTTGTGAATAACTTTTGATTGCGAGGATGCATTCTAATGAAATTTTCAGCTAAATTAGTTCTGTAATGTTTACATGGACAGTATTTGTTTACAATGTTTACAATGGTTTTTGAGAAAGCTCCCTAACGACAGAAACAAAGAATACAAAGTTTGTTAATTATTTTTCTAAATGCTATCGATCTTCGTGTATGGTTGTATTTTATTTTCATATTTCCCTTTCTATCTTATATTTCTTCTAAAAAAGTTCTAAGCTAAGAAAACTATTTTAAAAACAAAGCAAACGAGTTTGGCTCCTTTAAACTTAATCGTAAGAGCCATTTTTTTTTAAATAAAGAATTATTAAAAAAAAAAAGTTAAACGTTTTGGAAAAATCAATAAAAAATCCAATAGCTAAATTCTGGAATAACGAGAAATCAACTGTTTGACAACACCTGAATACTCCTGGAAAATTCCAAAAAGTAAAGTTGAAAATTTGCTAAGCTTTGTTTATCACTCAAGAGTAAACGTCAGCTTTATTTACATATAGAATTACCGTCGAGAATAAAAGTGAGAAAGTCAGATCTTAAGCCTTATATCTCAGGAACTACTGAACCGATTTCTTCAAACATTTCACCATTGACTTGAAGTATTGTCAAAAACTGTTGAAGAATTAAATCAAAAATTGCTCGAACAATGTTTGAAACAAATATTTGCTACTGTGCATATCGTTTTTGGATAAAATAAGTATTTCCCTGAGTTCCCTGAGAGTCCCGCTTTAAACCCACCTCATCCCTATATTTTAAAAAGGACGGTGGTGGATGTGTTTGTTTATATATTAGGAATAGAATTTTGAACGATATAACGGATTTGTAGCAAATTAGGAATACCTAATTCAAATGGAAATGCAGGCGTTTTACAATTCGAAAAGAATTGTAATTAACACGTTTAACAGGTTTAAAAAGAAATACTTTTATTAGAGCTTCAAACATTTTGAAGTTTATGTGGTTTTCATAAAATCTGAAGATATTTTTGTCCCTGTCTGTTTGGAAATGTTCTCAGCTGAGTTGACTAAGGCCACATTCTTTCAGTGATGTACAGTTGATTTATTGTGGACCAATTTAAAAGAAACTAAGAAACTTATAAATTTGAAGAAGGATGGATCTCTTTAAAGGAAATTTTCTTCCACTGAGATCCTTATCGTAATGTTTAATTATAGCATACATTTCCTCGCACTTAATAATAAACATTTGTGTTCTCAGCATTATTAAAATTTTAATCGCGTTGAAGTTTCTTTGTTTTGCTGATAGACGTGCTGAGAACAGTAGCGTCCATTACCAGGGGGCTCAATTGAGCCTTTTGGTGTGGGGTAGTGTGGCGGGCCGCTACAAAAATAGGGCTGACACTTTGTATTCATAGTTTCTATTTATAAAAACAGTAAAAGAAAAGGAAAACTGTTTGTGTCATCATGTACGAGAAATTTGCTGAGAGGTTTTGATTTTTATTTCGGGAAATCATATACCAAAATTTGATGTCACAGTTAAAAGTCTCCTCACATGTTTTGTTTACTGGTTACATTAAGTTTATAGATAATTGAGTTAATTATTTCGATGAATGATTCAGCAGAAAATTTGACCTCAATTGCTAGTTTTCAACTTTGGCCACCGCAGCCATAAAACAATTAACGTTTCAGATTTCCACGCAACGAGTAACTATCTATGCGACAATCTGAGCAATTTTGTGCAATAAATGGTAGGAACCAAGAAAAAACACGATTGAGCAGTTCCAATTTTCTTTGCAATTTTCCGAGATCCAATTGGAGCAGCAGGAACCCTTCCCTGGGCACTCCACTAAAACCAAAATAAATCATAAAGTTTTCCCATTATGTGATGTGATATCTTTATATTCAGGAGATTTTTCTTGTTTGGGCGCGTCGTCGCGTGGAAAAAAACTCAACCTACTGCTTTTGAATTGTTTTCTTTAACTTGTTCTCCTGCTCTTCTTCGCCAACACGCTGTAGCTGGTTGATTTTGCAGAACGAACGAACCAAACGTGTAGATGAATGTTTTTCAGTGTACCTACCAAGATAGATGCCTTTTTGAGAGATGATTTTTCCGTATCGATTCCCGTTTTTGGCGTGAATTTTTCTCGGAATTGCTACATCCCCATTTCTCCTTTCCTCCAGCTTCGTTTATTCTTCGACCTCAAAACACTCGAGTAAATCAAGTCAAGTGTAACGAAATTGCTTTTCTGCGGTTGTTGCCGGGAGGAGCTTGGAATTGGTTTCTAGGCCTTTTCTTCAGAAGGACTTTTCTCCATATATGTAAGTCTAAATGTTTGAACATAACAGATTCCGTTCGCGGGGAAAACGACTCTTGTTAAACGATTGATAATTGTTATTTTGAATATTGAATTTCATATATGTTTATTCAATTGTGCTCGATGACAATCCTATCGGTGGATTACCGGAACGCCAATCCCATTATGTTCGGGGAGGCACTTTCCAGCTTCTTTTCCCTCTTCAGAACAGACAAGATCAGATTTTTGGAACATCGTCTAGTCTAAAGATGGAACCTTCCTCAACCAACCGCAAATATTTCCGTGGGCTTGTTCTTGTGGATGAAAAAAAAAGGTTGTTCTACCTCTTTTGCTGAGTTTGGTGGGTAAGAAAAATCGAATTTTAAGTTGTTTGGCATAACCAAATTATGCCAAAT